>NC_091190.1:33982434-33984934 GCF_040958095.1 Procambarus clarkii | reverse complement strand
GTAGTAAGGGTCCTGTATCCCCGCTACATCACTCAGGGTGTCAGGTAGAATTTCCTTAACCAGGTCATCTGATGCTGAGGAGGATGACAGGAAGGCTGGGACAGCAATTTGGGTAGCAGTGCGGACTCCCAAGCCACCGAGCCTAACAGGAAGAGTGGCTTGTTTCCACTGGCATTCGTTGAGGGAGAGGTAAACAACTTTTTCCAGCATGGTCTTCAGTAAGAGGTCATACTCTTCAAGCTATCGGTTGTCGTAAGATGGGGCGCACCTCAGAAAGTAGGTTAGCCTCGGAAGGGATAGGCATTTGGTGAGGAGATAAAAAGCATCGTGGGCATCGATGTCACCTATTCTGTCTTCCATCCTCCTAAGGTCTGCGATTTTCTTGTCAAGGATCTCCTCAATGGCGTTAGACCCGAGGGGGGCTCCAAGGAGGGTGCTGTTCTCGGCCCTAATGATATGGGCTCCAGGCAAGGCAGACCTTATTCTAGCTACGATGTCTGGGTTGGAAGAGACTACTTCACACTTGGAAGGGTTCAGGACAAGACCCAGGCTTACTTCTTGCTTCCTTATTTTCCTGATATCTGCCAAGAGGTGGTCTACGGTGCCAGCTACAGTGCCATCATCCAAAAACCAGATGTTGAACTCGCTGGACAAGCTTTCGGTGATTTCTTTTAAGACTAAGCAGAAAAGAAGGGGAGCAAGAAGATCACCTTGCTGAACACCTTCACATGATCTGATTTCATGTTCACCAAAGAGCAGTTTTGACTCACCACTGTAGCATGATAGTATGAACGGGTAGAGGGGCCGGAAATGGCGATGTACGGCACAAAATACTGCATCTCTTCTGACCCTGTTGAAGGCATTCTTAAAGTCCAGTTTGAGCAGGGCCTTTTCATCAGAAATGTTGGTGATGTATGCTCGTGCTGCATGGGCAGCCGCTTCACAGCCTTGGGGGATTCTAAATCCTAGCTGGATTTTTTTCAGCAATTCAGCCGCTTGCTGGCTGACTACCCTGGTAGCAGCCTTGGCAATCAGGCGTCGGAGAGTGTTGCCAACAGCGATTGGCCTGATTCCTTCGTCCTTCTTTTTGAGAGCACAGAGGGAGGCACCAAAAAGAGAGGCCTGATGACCTCAGGTACCTCACCAGCCAGGCACATGTTGACGAACCTTGTGAGTTTCATAAGATCTTATGCAGCATCACCTGCACAAGATCCATGCATCACCACGATTCTTGTGCAAATCGGGCCTTGCATAGTAGGCTGACAAGTGCATTCTGGCTACTAGGTACGACATATATATATATATATATATATATATATATATATAATATATATATATATATATATATATATATATATATCGTACCTAGTAGCCAAAACACACTTCTCAGCCTACTATGCAAGGCCCGATTTGCCTAATAAGCCAAGTTTTCCTGAATTATTATATTTTCTCAAATTTTTTTCTTATGAAATGATAAAGCTACCCATTTCATTATGTATGAAGTTAACTTTGTTTTATTGTAGTTAAAATTAACGTAGATATATGACCGAACCTAACCAACCCTACCTAACCTAACCTAACCTATCTTTATAGGTTAGGTTGGGTTAGGTAGCCGAAAAAGGTAGGTTAGGTTAGGTTAGGTAGTCGAAAAAACATTAATTCGTGAAAACTTGGCTTATTAGGCAAATCGGGCCTTGCATAATAGGCTGAAAAGTGCGTTCTGGCTACTAGGTACGACATATATATATATATATAATATATATATATATATATATATGTCGTACCTAGTAGCCAGAACTCACTTCTCAGCCTACTATTCAAGGCCCGATTTGCCTAATAAGCCAAGTTTTCCTGAATTAATATATTTACTATAATTTTTTTCTTATGAAATGATAAAGCAACCCTTTTCTCTATGTATGAGGTCAATTTTTTTTATTGGAGTTAAAATTAACGTAGATATATGACCGAACCTAACCAACCCTACCTAACCTAACCTAACCTATATTTATAGGTAAGGTTAGGTTAGGTAGCCCAAAAAAGCTAGGTTAGGTTAGGTTAAGTAGGTTAGGTAGACGAAAAAACATTAATTCATGAAAACTTGGCTTATTAGGCAAATCGGGCCTTGAATAGTAGGCTGAGAAGTGCGTTCTGGCTATTAGGTACGACATATATATATATATATATATATATATATATATATATATATATGTCGTACCTAGTAGCCAGAACTCACTTCTCAGCCTACTATTCAAGGCCCGATTTGTCTAATAAGCCAAGTTTTCCTGAATTAGTATATTTACTATAATTTTTTCTTATGAAATGATAAAGCAACCCTTTTCTCTATGTATGAGGTCAATTTTTTTTTATTTGAGTTAAAATTAACGTAGATATATGACCGAACCTAACCAACCCTACCTAACCTAACTTAACCTATATTTATAGGTAAGGTTAGGTTAAGTAGCCAAAAAAAGCAAGGTTAGGTTAGGTTAGGTAGGTTAGG
>NC_091190.1:33977434-33979934 GCF_040958095.1 Procambarus clarkii | reverse complement strand
GGTTAGGTAGGGTTGGTTAGGTTCGGTCATATATCTACGTTAATTTTAACTCAAATAAAAAAAAATTGACCTCATACATAGAGAAAAGGGTTGCTTTATCATTTCATAAGAAAAAAATTATAGTAAATATACTAATTCAGGAAAACTTGGCTTATTAGACAAATCGGGCCTTGAATAGTAGGCTGAGAAGTGAGTTCTGGCTACTAGGTACGACATATATATATATATATATATATATATATATATATATATGTCGTACCTAATAGCCAGAACGCACTTCTCAGCCTACTATTCAAGGCCCGATTTGCCTAATAAGCCAAGTTTTCATGAATTAATGTTTTTTCGTCTACCTAACCTACTTAACCTAACCTAACCTAGCTTTTTTGGGCTACCTAACCTAACCTTACCTATAAATATAGGTTAGGTTAGGTTAGGTAGGGTTGGTTAGGTTCGGTCATATATCTACGTTAATTTTAACTCCAATAAAAAAAATTGACCTCATACATAGAGAAAAGGGTTGCTTTATCATTTCATAAGAAAAAAATTATAGTAAATATATTAATTCAGGAAAACTTGGCTTATTAGGCAAATCGGGCCTTGAATAGTAGGCTGAGAAGTGAGTTCTGGCTACTAGGTACGACATATATATATATATATATATATATATATATATATATATGTCGTACCTAGTAGCCAGAACGCACTTTTCAGCCTATTATGCAAGGCCCGATTTGCCTAATAAGCCAAGTTTTCACGAATTAATGTTTTTTCGACTACCTAACCTAACCTAACCTACCTTTTTCGGCTACCTAACCCAACCTAACCTATAAAGATAGGTTAGGTTAGGTTAGGTAGGGTTGGTTAGGTTCGGTCATATATCTACGTTAATTTTAACTACAATAAAACAAAGTTAACTTCATACATAATGAAATGGGTAGCTTTATCATTTCATAAGAAAAAAATTTGAGAAAATATAATAATTCAGGAAAACTTGGCTTATTAGGCAAATCGGGCCTTGCATAGTAGGCTGAGAAGTGTGTTTTGGCTACTAGGTACGATATATATAATATATATATAATATATATATATATATATATATATATATATATATATATATATATATATATGTCGTACCTAGTAGCCAGAATGCACTTGTCAGCCTACTATGCAAGGCCCGATTTGCACAAGAATCGTGGTGATGCATGGATCTTGTGCAGGTGATGCTGCATAAGATCTTATGAAACTCACAAGGTTCGTCAACATGTGCCTGGCTGGTGAGGTACCTGAGGTCATCAGGCCTCTCTTTTTTGGTGCCTCCCTCTGTGCTCTCAAAAAGAAGGACGAAGGAATCAGGCCAATCGCTGTTGGCAACACTCTCCGACGCCTGATTGCCAAGGCTGCTACCAGGGTAGTCAGCCAGCAAGCGGCTGAATTGCTGAAAAAAATCCAGCTAGGATTTAGAATCCCCCAAGGCTGTGAAGCGGCTGCCCATGCAGCACGAGCATACATCACCAACATTTCTGATGAAAAGGCCCTGCTCAAACTGGACTTTAAGAATGCCTTCAACAGGGTCAGAAGAGATGCAGTATTTTGTGCCGTACATCGCCATTTCCGGCCCCTCTACCCGTTCATACTATCATGCTACAGTGGTGAGTCAAAACTGCTCTTTGGTGAACATGAAATCAGATCATGTGAAGGTGTTCAGCAAGGTGATCTTCTTGCTCCCCTTCTTTTCTGCTTAGTCTTAAAAGAAATCACCGAAAGCTTGTCCAGCGAGTTCAACATCTGGTTTTTGGATGATGGCACTGTAGCTGGCACCGTAGACCACCTCTTGGCAGATATCAGGAAAATAAGGAAGCAAGAAGTAAGCCTGGGTCTTGTCCTGAACCCTTCCAAGTGTGAAGTAGTCTCTTCCAACCCAGACATCGTAGCTAGAATAAGGTCTGCCTTGCCTGGAGCCCATATCATTAGGGCCGAGAACAGCACCCTCCTTGGAGCCCCCCTCGGGTCTAACGCCATTGAGGAGATCCTTGACAAGAAAATCGCAGACCTTAGGAGGATGGAAGACAGAATAGGTGACATCGATGCCCACGATGCTTTTTATCTCCTCACCAAATGCCTATCCCTTCCGAGGCTAACCTACTTTCTGAGGTGCGCCCCATCTTACGACAACCGATAGCTTGAAGAGTATGACCTCTTACTGAAGACCATGCTGGAAAAAGTTGTTTACCTCTCCCTCAACGAATGCCAGTGGAAACAAGCCACTCTTCCTGTTAGGCTCGGTGGCTTGGGAGTCCGCACTGCTACCCAAATTGCTGTCCCAGCCTTCCTGTCATCCTCCTCAGCATCAGATGACCTGGTTAAGGAAATTCTACCTGACACCCTGAGTGATGTAGCGGGGATACAGGACCCTTACTACACGGAATGTGACACGAAATGGGGTGCCATGGCAGACCCAGCACTCAGACCAACCATGCCGAAAGCCAAGAAACAATCCAGT
>NC_091190.1:33949934-33974934 GCF_040958095.1 Procambarus clarkii | reverse complement strand
AAAGCTTACGTTATCTTGCGGGTGCAAAATGGGGAAATCTTTTAAGAACAGTATCAATATTTGACAAATAGTGCTTTCCTAACTCAAACAATATGGGGTTTATTATTCTACACATATTTCTAATGTTTCTCAGGTGTTCACATTCACGTAGATAGTGGTCAAGGCGGTGTCCATCAATCTCACTAGAGATTCTGCAACTTCGCTGATCAACTGTCGTTTCCATTACATATCTCCAAGGATATTTGTATCCAAGACGGATTCTCGCTATTACTGATTCTCTCCCTCGTCCTCCTCCTCTTCGGCCATAACGATTGGGATTGCCAGCTGCAACCATGTTGTACCATCGTATAGATTCACTGGTTTGTGTTTCTATCCTCCTTTCCTCAGTTACCTTGTCACGGTGATGTTGCCTGACAATACCTCTAATTTGTAGTAGAGTCTTGGGTATGAAGTATTCAATATGGTCTCCTTCAGCAGCCAGCACATCTGCTCGTTCATTCCCACATATTCCAACATGGGAGGGGATCCACAGAAACTTGATGACTCTTCCCTGATTGGTAAGTACTCTCACAGCTCTCTTAATTTCAGCGACTATTGCAAGATTTTCTGCCCGATTTTTACTTAGGCTTTGCAGTGCTGCTTTTGAATCAGTGCAAATCACTGCACCATTAGTGTTCCGTTCAAGAAACCTTAATAACAATGGCAGTTAGCTCTGCTTGCGTTGAAGAGGCATAGTTCTCAATACATGCTTTTTCTTCATTTCTGCGTTAGAAAGTATTATCCTTGATTACCGTGTATGCTGCACCAGCCCTGCCATTGACAGGATTAGATGACCCGTCAGTGTAGATTTGATCTAGTTCATCTCCGGCTTCTTTATAAATTTCCTCGAGATACTTGTGCCTCATTTCTTGTGGTATCATGTTGGATTTTTTCGTTGCCATTTCATTGATGATGATCTTGCATGAGTCATCCTCCCAGGGAGATAACCTCTCTACAGGCAGGAGCTCACGGGCTTGCTCAAGCAGGTGAAGCTCTTCGAGGTAGCAGACTGATCTGTGATGCCATTTTTTGCTTCTCCTGTTTCCCCTGAGAGTAGCACAGAGCTCAGTTTTTTCTTAGCAATATCATTGTAATGGGGATCTCTGGCTATCCTAATTGCAAGCTTAGCATTCAGCTCCTGAATTCTGCTTTTAACACTGGGAAGGGACAACTCCTCTCGTAGATTAGACGTTTTGGCAGTCGTTGGAACTCCAAGAATGATTGTCATGGCTTCATTTTGAATGCTTTCAAGCCTTTTTATATATCGCTTTGGGAGTAGGTGCACAGAACTGGTGCGGCATAGTCTATGACGGAGCGCACATAGGCTGTGTATATCATTTTAAGCACGGCAATAGAGGCTCCATGTCCATTCTAGGTCATAGCTTTCAGTGCCCTGAGTCGACTTTTGCATGTTCCTATGAGTTGATTGAGCTCCTCTTTCTTTCCCTTGTTAGAGCCGACTGTGGGAACCGACCTGTGAGATTTATATTTATTTAATTTATATGAATTTATATTTACGTTAATTTATATACTTCGATAGCAATTTGTATAATGATAAGTGGACTGTATTTCTGCAATAATCTCTTAATCTCACAAATCGATCCTCTACACATTAGGGGGGTTTATAAAATTTATATATATGCAGCCAATCAAACTACAGTAATAGACTACATACATTGAAGAGGTTCCTTATCTTATAGTACAGCAGGTTAGTCCACCAGGTATAACTAGGGTGTAGACACCAAATTATCCTCTTTGAGGTAGCTTCCATCACCCAGTAACTGGTGCACAAAGTCTTGCTTCCTCGTCTTGACCTGTTAAAAGGGCGCTAGCTGTAAAGCCAGAATCCTATATATGACAAGTATTTCAGAGAAAACACTGTACATGAACAATGAAGACCTGGCTTAATTACCTTTAGTTTGAGGCTATCTCGTGCTCTAACCGGCTAACCCTACCCAATGACATTAATGGCCACTAATGATAGATAATGGGTTTCGGAAAGAACACTTAACTTGATTTGATGACAGCGTGTTGGAGATGGTACACCTTTGGTTTCCATAACACTACGTCCAAGTAAAATTAACAGGAGCCGAATTTGCTCCCGTGTGAGCCTCTGGTCTAGTATGAACAATGGCTGCCCTCCCTCTTCCTCACTCCTGCCTGGCTTACATTGTCCAGATAACAGAAAGTGATAGAAGGGTCACATTTACTCTACTTTAATATTGATAATTAAGTTAATTTATATGAGATGGTTTATGATGGTAAAGTTCAAAGACTAATGTATTTAAGAATAATTCCCAGCAGGATAGCTGGTGAATTTATAATGGTATGTGGTGATGATATCCCGTTTTCTTTAGACGGTAATTCCACTACAAGTTACGTTTTCTATGGTTAACTTGTTTATACAATACAGCAATTATTATCTGTATGTATGATATTATTAAATGATGTCGGATTTTCCGACACCGACAGTGACGCCAAGGTACCGATAGTGGTCAACCCATTCAAGTGTTACACCTTTAATTTGCAGTTCTTCATTTGCTCTCCGCTTGCGATGGGAGTATGTTTGTCTTGTTTGTGGAGAGAGTGAAACCAAGCTCAATACATTTCCTTCTAAGGAGTTCAATGGACTGTTCAATTTTTCCCAAGGTGGGAGCTTGTATTAGGACATCATCTGCATATCCCACTTGTTGTGTTCCTTCCGGAAAATCAATATTTGCAATGACGTTCATAAGTACATTGAATAATGTAGGGCTTAAGACTCCGCCTTGGGGGGTCCCGAGTTCCATATTTATTGTTCTGGAGACTGCTCCATTGAAACAAACCTTGGCTTTCCTTCCTGTGAGGTAGTCTTCAACCCATTCCATGAGTCTCCCCTTGACACCCATGCATGCAAGCTCGTCCAGGATCGCAATCCCCTGTGCTTTGTCAAAGGCTCCTTTGATGTCAACAAATACAGAGTACCTAGCCGTGTCATTAGCCAAGTAATTAACTATACAATTTGCTGTGCTCCGTCCTTTAACAAATCCATTGACCCCCTCCCCTAACCTGCCTATTTTTTGCAGCAGTCGGTTTAGGATGATCCTTTCAAGCATCTTGCAAGTGCATGACACGAGACTGATAGGTCTGTAATTACCAGGGTCATTAGGCTTCGGTATGGGAACAATTATTGCGTGTTTCCATTGTATGGGCAACACTCCACTTAGGAATGACTTGTTAAACAGGTGGATTCCCAGACACTTCACACAGTGCATTGAGTATGTCGTAGGTGACGCCATCTTCACCAGGTGCAGTACTTTTACCCTTTTTCATAGCGCCCCTTACTTCTTGGGCTGTGATTGGTTCCCCATATTCGTCATCACTAGACAGTGCTCTTGTTATCCTAATTCTTCTGTCATCATGTCGCAGGAGCTGTTCCCTGCTGATTTCTGCGGGGAGGGAGGAGGAGGATGCTGCATCACTCCACTTGTGAATTAGTTCCTCAGCCTTACCCTGGGGGTCTTTGTGAGCTGCAGGCCGGGCTCTGCCACCCTTAGCTATGTGAATTTTTGCCCACACTTGTCTTGCAGATGTTTCCCGTCCAATAGAGCTAGTGAACTCAAGCCATTGTCTTTCCCGCTCTTTAATCTTTTCTTCCCTGGCTACTTGACACACAGTTTTAAACAACTCTTGGTTACTTTCAGTGGGATGTCTCCGGTACTCTCTACTCATGTCTCGCACATTTGCGTTAAGCATCTTTATGTAATCATTCTCATACGATTTTATTTTCTTCCTCGGAGGGTTACTTCGCCCAGGTGTACGGCGCGGAACTCTTTGACAGCTCTCAATTTGGGGATTAGGTCATCAACAAATGTGTCAATGTCTTCTGGGATTTGGTATTCCGTGAACCAGTCACTCATCCTGTTTATGAAGTGCGGCCTCATATCTGGTCCGAGTGATAACCTTTTTCTTTTATTTGTCTCTTTCTTTCTCTTGCTCATGTCGACGGTGGTAATTAGTGCCCAGTGGTCACTACATAAACTGTGCACAATGTGTGTACTGGCATCCGTGTCCTGTGCATTCAGCAGGAGAGCATGGTCTAGTCTTCCTCCTCTGAGGTGAGTTGGCTGTTCATCACCCAGGACCCTAAGGTTTTCACTTCCCCTGACAAAGAGTGACAGTTTCCGTCCATTGACATTGGGCTGATGACAGTTGGCATCAAAGAGTGGGTGTCTGGCATTAAGGTCACCCACCAGCAGGGTAGGTTCTTCATTAACAAGTTCAGGTAGTGTGTCAAGGTCAAGTTTACTCTGTGGCACATATAGGTTGATTATATGTAGAACATTATTGTTTAAGTAAAGGGTTACTCCCAGTGATTCAAACTCATCCCCCATGTGCAGGTCATCAATAATCTGTGCGGGAATGTTGTTATTTACAAAAGTGATGAGACCCCGTTTTCTTTCCCCATGGGGCAGGGAGAACTTGCGATAACCGCTGAACCTTGGGTTGAAGTCATCACCTACCATCGTCTCCTGTAGCACTATGACATCAGTTTGGTGTTCACGAGCGTATTGTATGATGTCATTAATTCTATTGCGAACGCCATTGCAGTTCCATTGTAGAATAGTGAGACTTTCTTCACCGTGGTTATCCACCGTGGAGGTGTTGGTTATCAGATGTACTGTGTGCGGTGTTGTTGCTGGTGAGAGTGTGTACACTGGCGGTGTTGTATGTGGTGTTGCACCACCGTCATGTGCTGGTGGTACTGTTTGTATGGGTGCCAGTGGTCAATGGTGTTGTGTATACTAGTGTCGTTGTGTTCACTGGTGGTGTTGTGTTCACTGGTGGTGGTGTGTTCACTGGTGGTGTTGTGTTCACTGGTGGTGCTGTTGGTGGTGTTGTGTTCACTGGTGGTGGTGTGTTCACTGGTGGTGGTGTGTTCACTGGTGGTGTTGTGTTCACTGGTGGTGCTGTTGGTGGTGTTGTGTTCACTGGTGGTGGTGTGTTCACTGGTGGTGGTGTGTTCACTGGTGGTGTTGTGTTCACTGGTGGTGCTGTGTTCACTGGTGGTGTTGTGTTCACTGGTGGTGTTGTTGTTGTGTTCACTGGTGGTGCTGTTGGTGGTATTGTGTTCACTGGTGGTGTTGTTGTTGGTGTTGTGTTCACTGGTGGTGCTGTTGGTGGTATTGTGTTCACTGGTGGTGTTGTGTTCACTGGTGGTGTTGTGTTCACTGGTGGTGTTGTGTTCACTGGTGGTGTTGTTGGTGGTGTTGTGTTCACTGGTGGTGCTGTTGGTGGTATTGTGTTCACTGGTGGTGTTGTTGGTGGTGTTGTGTTCACTGGTGGTGCTGTTGGTGGTATTGTGTTCACTGGTGGTGCTGTTGGTGGTATTGTGTTCACTGGTGGTGTTGTTGGTGGTGTTGTGTTCACTGGTGGTGCTGGTGGTGGTGTTGTGTTCACTGGTGGTGCTGTTGGTGGTATTGTGTTCACTGGTGGTGTTGTTGGTGGTGTTGTGTTCACTGGTGGTGCTGTTGGTGGTATTGTGTTCACTGGTGGTGCTGTTGGTGGTATTGTGTTCACTGGTGGTGTTGTTGGTGGTGTTGTGTTCACTGGTGGTGGTGTTGTGTTCACTGGTGGTGGTGTTGGTGGTATTGTGTTCACTGGTGGTGTTGTTGGTGGTGTTGTGTTCACTGGTGGTGCTGTTGGTGGTGTTGTGTTCACTGGTGGTGCTGTTGGTGGTATTGTGTTCACTGGTGGTGGTGTTGTGTTCACTGGTGGTGTTGTGTTCACTGGTGGTGTTGTGTTCACTGGTGGTGGTGTTGGTGGTGTTGTGTTCACTGGTGGTGTTGTGTTCACTGGTGGTGTTGTGTTCACTGGTGGTGTTGTGTTCACTGGTGGTGTTGTGTTCACTGGTGGTGTTGTGTTCACTGGTGGTGTTGTGTTCACTGGTGGTGTTGTGTTCACTGGGTCAACGATAGCACCGAGTCTGCTGTTATGTGCCGTGGCTCGTGTTGCATCCTCATGCACCAAGTTGCAACCTGCTGATCTCGCCAGAAACAAGTTCACGCTCTGCCGAATGTGAAGTATGTCCTCCTGGGTCTTCTGGATTGTACATAGGGTATTCTCAAGTTTATTTTGCTTGCTTATTAGTTCTTGCATGAGTGGGTGATTTTTTATCACGTGGGTAATCATTGCTTCCATATCGGGCGACATTGTTTTATCTGAACCCAGTGAGGTGTTGGCTGGTGAGTGGGGAGGAGTGGTAGGGTGGGGGGAGGGAGGGTCGCCTGAGAGGCGGAAGGGCTGGTTGACTGGGAGGCGTTAGGGGGTATGGGTGATGAGGCAGGAATGGAGTTGTTGGCTGGGTAGGGTTGGGGTTAGTGAGGGAGATAAGGTTGGGGTTAGTGAGTGGGGTAGAGGTAAGTGGGTTTGTGAGAGAAATGGGGTCTGGTTGGGCCTGTGCGGGGTGGTGGGGGTCACTCCACCACTACCCCAGGCTGTTGTCTGCCTACTGGAGGCTCTGACCCTGGCTTGCTCTGTTACTGTTCACGGAGCCATTCCCGCCCCTGTTCACTGGTCCACCTGCTGTCTGCGTCGGCGTCCTTCTCAAGCCCTGCCAGTCAGGCCTCTTGCTGTAATACCTGTTCCAGGCATGATGGGCCTGCTTGCAGTTGACACATCTAGGTATTACCCCGCCACTCCCACCCGGTTTAAGCTTGGCCAGACACTGCTTGGTGTCGTGAGAGCCACTGCAACACCCACACCTAATTGGGCGATCACATTGCCATGTTCTGTGATCCTGTGGGATATTTGGAGCTTGAATCTAATTATTTAAATATTAATGTAGTAAATTAAATTACGAAGGACCACCCGCTTTTAAAGTAAAGAGGGAAACTGAGAATTTCTGATCATTAGATAATTCCTAGATGAAACCAGTAACTATGGATAAAACTAGAAAGTATGATCATAATAATAATTAATGGGCTGTATTATTAAATGAAACAAACCTCAAACACCTACATTGGGGGGTTATTACTGGAGGTAAGTACGTCCAGGAATTAGTGTGGTTCGTTCACTAATTCAATTAATAATAATCTAATCCTATAAAATAATATTGAAACTGATATCATTACCAAAGGAAGGAACATAGATTATGAGCATAGTAATGAGTTACAGTAAACCACATATTAATCCCAAAGAATTCTGCACAAGATAAATTGCAATAGAATTATAAAAGGAAATAAATCTTAGCTTAATGAAGATTCCTTTAGAAAGCCATAGAAGTCCTCTTATTCTCCAGACTCGGTCGACTGACGAGTGGAACGGGTTAACATGGGGGAAGGCAGTATGAAAAATTCTTCTCGCGTGCTGCAAGACAAATAAATTTTCAGTAGCAACTGATTTGACTACTAAATTTATATTCAAGAATATTAAGAGTTACAGGTGACAAATTTTAATCACCTGTTATTAGGTGTTATCGTGCGTCATAACGGACAATCACCCTGCTACTATCAAAACTTCTACCTGATGCATCACATAAAAGAATTTACTTAGCTGTGGGCACTGTATAAGTATTAAGATTGCCGTGCTTCGCATCTCAGGCTCCGGCTAAGCCTATCCTGAATAATGATGCGTTCCGCTGGCTGGTCACGTGTCATCAGGAACTAAGTCAAAGGGCTCCTTATTTGACACCAGCACTAGCTGAAGATACTATCTGCAAGGTTATTCATGCCTCAAAGTGGCGACTTTCATCTGAGGATGGATAACACCTGCCCTATTTGCTGGGCAATGGCGTCTTCTTATGAGTACGGTAAGCGCAGATCTGCTCTTGATCAGCTCTCCACGTGTACTGAGATGGCGTCCCTCTACCCACGCCGAGCCCGCGTTCATAAAACAAATTATTGTCTCGAACATTAATATTTCTCGCATTTGCGCTTGAAACGTTAAAGACTGGACGGGTTTATTATTTAGAGGAACAAAATATTGTTATTTACCAATTTAAGAATAGTAAATATATAAGGGAGAGGAATTAATGTCTCCCCATGGCATTCATTGGTGATGTTAACTTTATCACGAGATAGACGCTATGATTCTAACGCTCTATTCGGCTTTTAGTTAGAGATCAATTCGTCTGCAATTAGTTATCATACAGAATGCTTTAATTATGGAGAATCGTATTTAATTCTCACATACATTGGATATAATGTGTTTACTGTAAGGAAATCTGACGCAATACTGGCGTCAGGTGACGTGAGAATTCTAGCCTACTGCACAGATGAAATTATTAGTACATGAGAATTCTACATGTTGTTAATTTTACTTACTACAATAATTAGTATGGTTAGTAATAAGTAATGAGAATACAACAATGTTGTATTCGGTGTTGGAAATATCCAACAGATCCCACCGTTGACAGTTGCCACACAAGGACGGGCTGCCAATATACCTATCCACTTTGCACGCCCTCATGCCTGGTATTTGAATGACTTGGGGCAGGTCTCCCTTCCACATAGCAATTGCTTGATTTTTGGGCAGTCCCCCTGGTCCAGTGTTGCGCTCGACCCAAACAATCTCTTCATAGTCCTTGAGAAATTCCACGACAACATGAATACTATAGTTCTTAATTATAATTTTAGTTTGTCTTATCTGTGGGTTTGCTTCCAACAATTTAACATTCTTACCTCTATACTCGAGACTGGTCTCTGTGAAGTACTTTATGGCACTGTAAACCTGCACCCGTGCAGGTTTACAGTGCCACCTACACACCTGCTCTCTATGCGATACTCTGCTCTGTGGGCGCGGGCGGCCTCAACAATCCATCTGAACTTATCTGCTGCAGTCAATCCCATTGTAGGAAAGATTAGGGTGTGCCACTCACTGTCTTCGTCTTGTTGCTGTTGTTGTTGATGTTGCTGCTGCTGCTCATCCTGTCGCTGTAACTTGTCCCGTTTCTTGCCGTTTCTGCCTTGGACTAGTTGGTAGGTATCATCATCATCCCCTGTTGTATCACCTGTACCATTACTGTTGAAGGGTCCCGGGTGGGGATCCTCACTGGAGGGCCCCGGGTGGGGATCCCCACCGGAGGGCCCCGGGTGGGGATCGGCACCCAGGGGCCCCTGGCGGGGACGGGAGCCCCCGCCGGGGGGGCCGTAATGGTTCTCGGGCCCACCAGCCATGCTCACTTGTTGTCTCGAAGTCTTACTCCTCGTGTCAACAACCATCTATATGCTGCGGCTCACTTCATGTGTTGTTGGGCGGTATGTCTTCAACACTGCACCCTGCCCTACACACACACACATGTACATATAGACACCTACAAGGCACAAGGTTTACACCCACACGTAGTGAAGGGGCACTATAAGGGGTGTCCTGGCAGTCTCTTGTGTAAACACACTAGTCGCCCACACAAACCACGACCTTGGGTAAGGAGGGCACAAAGACTATTTTCACAGGAGTGATGCCTGAGGCACCAGGTACCGTGAGGCGGCCCACCTACCTCACAACTCTCCCTCAGCAGGCCTCGATATTGCCACATTAACAATTGCTGCCTTAATTTCTGGCCAATCCACACATCCAGGGCCTACCACAGTTGGTGGGAGGGACGGTGCACACTTAGTGCCGCTGTAGCTGACCAATTTGGCGCACTGAAGACTAGACCTTAGGCCTAGGCCTATGTCAAACAGGAGGACGGATACATCCACGTTGTGCAAATTGTATAAATATATATATATATATATATATATATATATATATATATATATATATATATATATATATATATATATATATATATATATATATATATATATGAGGACGTATATATGTCCTCATATATATGAGGACGGAGGAGGGGGACGGACACGTGGTGAGCAAGGTCCTACACTTGAACCAATTTCAACGAGGATCACGATGCCTGAGCCAGTCAAGACTTGACCTGTTTAGGCATGAATACCTGCTGAAGGCCCTGGGTGTGACAAGAAGAACCGTATCTCCTTCATTCCAACACTATGAACGTTGAAAGGTGCGTTGTCTGAGCTTTGTGTATGGCGAGGCAGGTACAGTGTATGGGTGAGGATGAGGGGAGGGTCGCCGCCGTCTCAGTGCCGCCACCCACCAGCCCCCAAGGCGGGGTACGGGGGGAAGGGGGGAGTGATGGGGGAGGCTCTCGAGCTGCCTACAGTGATGTTAGTGGAAAGTTAGTGCGTTCATAAGCAAATCGGTGAGTGCAAATTGTATAAATATATATATATATATATATATATATATATATATATATATATATATATATATATATATATATATATATATATATATATATATATATATATATATATATATATATATATATATATATATATATATATATATATATATATATATATATATATATATATATATATATATATATATATATATATATGAGGACGTATATATGTCCTCATATATATGAGGACGGAGGAGGGGGACGGACACGTGGTGAGCAAGGTCCTACACTTGAACCAATTTCAACGAGGATCACGATGCCTGAGCCAGTCAAGACTTGACCTGTTTAGGCATGAATACCTGCTGAAGGCCCTGGGTGTGACAAGAAGAACCGTATCTCCTTCATTCCAACACTATGAACGTTGAAAGGTGCGTTGTCTGAGCTTTGTGTATGGCGAGGCAGGTACAGTGTATGGGTGAGGATGAGGGGAGGGTCGCCGCCGTCTCAGTGCCGCCACCCACCAGCCCCCAAGGCGGGGTACGGGGGGAAGGGGGGAGTGATGGGGGAGGCTCTCGAGCTGCCTACAGTGATGTTAGTGGAAAGTTAGTGCGTTCATAAGCAAATCGGTGAGTGTAGTGTTAAAAACAAAGTGCACTAGTGATTTCCCCGAGTGTTTGATAGTGTGTAACAAGTGTGACGGCAGCCTCCCTCGTGTGCCCCCCCTCCACCACCCCCGCCCGCCATCTTCCCCCACCCCGCTACCTGCGCCCTACCCAGCCAGCCGCCCATCAACACACAGCCTACCCACACACGGTGCCCAGGCCATGCCCAACTCCCCCAGGAGGGTAATGCTTGCCGTGTTACTCTCCATCTGGGAAGGAGAGGGTGCACTCAGCGGGCAGCCAGGCGTCATCACATCTAGGCATGGCACATGTCGCACCTGACACACAGCCTCTTTCCAGCCAAGAAGATGGCCACCCAAGAGGAAACTGTCAAGTGTGTGACAGACGGTATCGTCTCAATTCAAATGGAACTGTCCGCTATCATTCTCTCAATTCAGGTGGTTGTCTAGGGTCTAGGCGCCTGCCCTGGGGCAGTGACGATGGACAACCTGCTGCAGGAGCGAGGAACAATACCTCCCTCAACTTCATTTCAGCAGATAATCTGCTTGAAGCAATCAAAGCGACGTCCACCAGGACCTTGCCCCACATCCCCAAGGCTGCCCGTCATCAAGCAGCAGCCAAACTCACCAGTCTGCTGACAAAGGTCAACAATGCTCCTAGAACCATTGGAGCATGGCACAATCTACTTCTATTTGGGAATGCATGCCTAGCATTACCGCCCAGGAGAGACAAGTCATTAGCAACCTCTGTAATCAGAGCTCTTAATGAATTCCCCAGAGCAGACAACCTGGTCCGCCTCCCCCCTCGTACCAAGAACACCAGCCGCAGGACGACCAACAATAACTCATCTGAGAACCACAAAATGAGAGCACAGATCACCAGGAAAATGGAAGAGGGCAATACCACAGGTGCCATCAGAATCATGACCAGCGATGACACTATTGCCCCCAGGAACGCCACGACAGCAGAGGCTCTTCAAGACAAACACCCACCCAGAGCCCCCGACAGCAGCAGGGATCCCCAGGAAAACAATGCTGGCATAGAACCCTTGACTGTTCGAGAATCTGAGGTGTACAAAGCAGCCATGTCTTTCCCAACAGGTTCAGCAGGGGGCTTTACAGGCCTAAGACCCCAGCACATCAAACAAATGCTGAACCCGGTGCTTGGAGATGCTGCAAAGGACCTTCTAGTGGAACTTACCAGATTCTCCAACATGTGTTTGGCTGGCGGCATCCCTGAGGACATCAGGCCTGTCTTTTATGGAGCAGCACTCTGTGCTCTAAAGAAGAAGGATAGGGGTATCAGGCCTATTGCCGTTGGCAACACCCTCCGACGCCTTGTAGCTAAGGCTGCAGTGAGATCTATCAGCCAGGAAGCAGCCACCTTGCTGAAACCTCATCAGCTCGGGTTTGGGATTCCCCTAGGTTGTGAAGCTGCAGCACATGCAGCGCGGGCTTACATTGTTGATCTCCCGGACCAGAAGGCACTAGTAAAGCTTGACTTCAAAAATGCCTTCAATCAAGTCAGACGAGACGCTGTCCTCAGGGCTGTACACAACCATTTCCGTCCCCTTTACCCATTCATCCGATCGTGCTACAGTGGGGACTCTAAGCTTCTTTTTGGGGAGCATGAAATAAACTCCTGTGAAGGTGTCCAACAAGGTGACCCCTTAGCCCCCCTCCTTTTCTGCCTAGCTATCAAAGAGGTCACTGATAGTCTGACAAGCGAGCTAAACATCTGGTACCTGGATGATGGCACTCTAGCTGGAACTCCGGAAACCATTTTGGGGGATATAAGGAAAATCCAGGAGCAGGGAGCAGCCTTAGGCCTCATTCTCAATGCATCCAAATGTGAAATAATCTCCCGCAACCCAGACATCACTGGGCAAATACAAAATGCTCTTCCAGACATTCTCGTTGTCGAGCCACCGGACTGCACTCTCCTGGGTGCCCCCATTGGCCCACGAGCAATCGAGGAGGTCCTGGCTGCAAAAATCACTGACCTAAAGAGAATGCAGGACAGGATTGACAAGATTGATGCCCATGATGCTCTCTTTCTCCTTACAAGATGCCTGTCTCTCCCTAAGTTGACCTACTTTCTGAGATGTTCTCCATCCTACAGCAGCCCTAAGTTAAATGTGTATGACACCCTTCTGAGGTCCATGCTGGTGAAAGTCCTGAACCTGCCATTGGACGACTCTCAGTGGGAGCAAGCAACCCTTCCTGTAAGACTCGGCGGCCTTGGTGTCCGCACAGCCTCCCAAATTGCTCTACCAGCCTTCCTTTCCTCCTCTCATGCATCGCACGACCTCGTCAGAGATATTTTACCTGCAACCCTGAGAGATTCAGCAGGAATACACGATCCTGCTTTCACTGAATGTTCAAATCAGTGGAATGTTCTTGCAGCCCCAGAAACCATTATAGAGCCAACAAAACAACACAAACAGTCCGGCTGGGACCACCCTCTAGTGGAAAAAGTAGCTGATGCCATGCTAAGCGTGCAACATCAGACAAGGAGAAAGCCCGCCTCAGAGCAGTTTGTGCCCCCCATGCAGGAGACATCCTCCTGGCAGTACTCATGTCTGCAATGGGCACGCGCTTAGATCCAGAATCCCTTCGTGTAGCAGTGGCCCTCCGCCTTGGTGCCCCAATTCACACTGAATACAAGTGTATTTGCAACAGGGTGGAAGCAGACCAATACGGACTGCATGGGTTGCATTGCGGAAGCACAAAGGGCTGGCATGCAAGACACAACGAGGTCAATGACATCATCAAGAGAAGCCTCGTCTCAGCTGGGTGCCCAGCGGAGAGAGAACCTCGCATCCTAGGGGTCCAAAACCCGGATTTCCCAGCACTTCGCCCTGATGGCATCACCATATACTCATGGAAGGAGGGTAGACAGTTGGTGTGGGACTATACATGTGTATCCACCCTGGCTGACACCTATGTACACTTCGGAGCTGATCAAGCAGGTGGGGCGGCCAACCACAGGGAAACAGCAAAATCACTCAAGTACAGGCGACTGGAAGGTCAATACCTCTTTGTTCCCATAGCGTCTGAGACGCATGGCCCCTGGGGCAAGAGTGCCTTGGGATTTCTCAAGGAATTGGGGTCCAAGCTCATTGACGTCACCAGAGACCCAAGGGCTTCCAGTTTTTTATTTCAGCGTCTCAGTGTGGCGATCCAGAGGGGAAATGCTTGCTGCGTCCTCGGTTCCTGTCCAGAAGCGGAGGAGCTTCAAGAGATCCATAACCTTTAGGCATTTGTCTTGTATGTTTTGTAACCTTTAAATACACAATAAAGGAAAAAAAAAAAGGGAAGGGGGTGGTAGGAGAAAAGCACACAGAAACTGTATTGGAGGGAATACACATTCCCTCCAATGCGTTATGTGTGGTTTCCTCCGAGGCTATGGGTCCCCCTTCTTCGAGCCAGAGGTGGTACTCCCTTCCCTATATTTAAAAAAAAAAAAAAAAAAAATATATATATATATATATATATATATATATATATATATATATATATATATATATATATATATAAATTCTAACACGAATTTTCTCAATCTTTCGTACATTTCTTTTCACTGTTGGAGGTAAATCAAAAATCAATTCTCCAAAATTCATTTTTATTTCTAGTCTGACGCGACACGAGCGCGTTTCGTAAAACTTATTACATTTTCAAAGACTTTAGTTCACAAATACACAACTGAATAGAACTTACGCATCTCCGATTTTATATCTACATTTGAGTGAGGTGGAAGGGGTGATGTGGCATTAACACAAGACAGAACAAGATGTGGCATTAATAGGGTATTAATTTCATCAACACAAGACAGAACAAGAAGTGGTATTAATAGGGTATTAATTTCATCAACACAAGACAGAACACGAAACAATGGATATTGAATAGAAGTGTTTGTAGAAAGCCTATTGGTCCATATTTCTTGATGCTTCTATATTGGAGCGGAGTCTTGAGGTGGGTAGAATATAGTTGTGCAATAATTGGCTGTTGATTGCTGGTGTTGACTTCTTGATGTGTAGTGCCTCGCAAACGTCAAGCCGCCTGCTATCGCTGTATCTATCGATGATTTCTCTGTTGTTTACTAGGATTTCTCTGGCGATGGTTTGGTTGTGGGAAGAGATTATATGTTCCTTAATGGAGCCCTGTTGCTTATGCATCGTTAAACGCCTAGAAAGAGATGTTGTTGTCTTGCCTATATACTGGGTTTTTTGGAGCTTACAGTCCCCGAGAGGGCATTTGAAGGCATAGACGACGTTAGTCTCTTTTAAAGCGTTCTGTTTTGTGTCTGGAGAGTTTCTCATGAGTAGGCTGGCCGTTTTTCTGGTTTTATAGTAAATCGTCAGTTGTATCCTCTGATTTTTGTCTGTAGGGATAACGTTTCTATTAATTGAAATAGGAGTTCTCCAAAACTCATTTTCGTACTTTTAAGGTGAAGAAAAGAAGTGATTTACTATAGAGTATATTACACTTATTTGTATAATTTGCACGACGTTTCGAACCTCCATGGTTCATTCTCAAGTGAACAGATCTTACAATACTAGTTGATTTTATACCCGCATTAGGTCAGGTGATAATACAATGAAGGTGAAAACATGGGGGGATACATAAGGATAAACATAGGGGCTGCAGAAGGCTTATTGGCCCATACGAGGCATCTCCTATCTAAACACAAAGATTAATCCAGTGTAATTGGCCTGTTATGTTGGACATTGTCTTCTGTGTTGGCATCGATATGTTGAACATATCGATGCCAACCCCTATATTTATAAAAATATATAAATATAATATATATATATATTATATATATAATATATATAATATATATATATATATATATATATATATATATATTTCATTGAATATGACCGCATATTCTGTATTTATTATTTTCTGGTTTAGGGCTTCTATCCCTCTAACTATTTTCTTAGCATCAGGGCTTAATTGAAATAGGAGTTCTCCAAAACTCATTTTCGTACTTTTAACGTGAAGAAAAGAAGTAATTTACTATAGAGTGTATTACACTTATTTGTATAATTTGCACGACGTTTCGAACCTCCATGGTTCATTCTCAAGTGAACAGATCTTACAATACTAGTTGATTTTATACCCGCTTTAGGTCAGGTGATAATACAATGAAGGTGAAAAACATGGGGGGATACATAAGTGAGGTGAAACATAGAGGCTGCAGAAGGCGTATTGGCCCATACGAGGCATCTCCTATCCAAACACAAAGATTAATCCAGTGTAATTGGCCTGTTATGTTGGACATTGTCTTCTGTTGGCATCGATATGTTCTTGTCTTGTCCTTACTCTCATGGTTGGTAGAGTAAATAGTTCCGTGATTTGGGTGTTCATGGTAGGTCGCTCTATTCTTATGTGAATTGCCTCAAGAATTTGTAATCTTCTTGAATCTTGTGTTTTGTCTATTATGCAAGTATTCTTGTTCAACATTTCTCTTGTTAGAGTAATGTCATGGGCTTGTCTCATGTGATTCCTAGGGGCACCAGATTGAAGATGGCATGTCAAACGCCTCGTCAGCTTGGTCGACGTCATACCTATGTACTTACATTGAAGGTTACATCCTTCGTGGGGGCAAGTGTACATGTATACAACGCTTGACTGCTGTAGAGGGTTCTCCGTCGGCTTCGGGCTGTTTTTGATAAGGAGTTCGGAAGTCTTCTTGGTTTTGTAGAATATTATCAGGTTTATGTTTTGGTTAGGAGTAGTGCTTTTTACTCCTTTACGGATTATTTCTTTCATTATTCTTTCCTCTTTTATATGTTCACTGTGCATGGTTGATTTGTAATATAATTTTATTGGGGGTGTTGTGGTTTCTGTTCTAGGTTCTGAATTATACCAACGGTCCAAGTGTCTTCTTATAGCAGCGTTTATTTCCGCGTTGCTATATCCGTTGTTCACCAATACCTGAGTTACTCTTTCAAACTCTCTACTCACGTTGCTCCATTCAGAGCAGTGGGTAAGCGCTCGACGAATATAAGCATTGAGAACACTGGCTTTGTATCTTTGGGGGCACTCACTTCTACCGTTCAGGCATAATCCTATGTTGGTGGGCTTGGTATATACGTTGGTGCTTAAAGAGGTTCCTGTTTTTGTTATTAGTACATCCAAGAATGGCAGACTGTTATTTTCACTATTTTCATGTGTAAATCGGAGTACTGACTCTCTCTCTAGGTGTCTTTTTAGGTCAATTAGTTCATCTGAGTCTTTTACTATTACGAATATGTCATCTACATAACGGCAGTATACAGTTGGTTTTTGTCTGCTACTGAAGACCCTATCTTCGATGGTTGGATTTTTGGAGAACTCCTATTTCAATTAAGCCCTGATGCTAAGAAAATAGTTAGAGGGATAGAAGCCCTAAACCAGAAAATAATAAATACAGAATATGCGGTCATATTCAATGAAACATGTTTGAAAGAAAACCTGCTGCCAGTATACACCAATATATATATATATATATATATATATATATAATATATATATATATATATATATATATATATATATATATATATATATATATATATATATATAAATATATATATATATATTATATATATATATATAATATATATATATATATATATATATATATATATATATATATATATATTTGTATTGTTTGTTGGTTTGGTTCACCAACACGACCGGACAAAAGAGATTGGTAGCCAAGGCAATTTCCATCCCCCCTCCGTTCCTCAGTTGGTAATCTTTGGCATGGTATTTTATCAAATCACCTCATTCTTTGGGGCACACGTGAGGAACACAAATGCGAACAAGCCTGAATGGTCTCCAGGACTATATGCAACTGAAAACTCACACCCCAGAAGTGAGTCGAACCCATACTGCTAGGAGCACCGTGCTGGCGTACAGGATCCCTTAACCGCTCGACCAACACGACTGGACAAAAGAGGATGGAATCCGAGGCTATTTCCATCCCCCCGTCGTCACTCGGTTGGTATTCTTGGGCCTTCTGCAGTTACCTTTATTCTTGTGTTCTTGTGTTCTTATATCTGAACCGAATAACCTCGGTAGTTAGGTACCATCAGGATCGCCGTCCTTTTCGAGGAATTACAATTGTCCATCTGGGAATTTGCGGTTGAATTCTGGGTCGCGGTATTCTTTCTTCAGTGTGGTGATGTAGGCGTAGGAGTTCATGGTGTTGGTGTGGACATACATGACGTGTGGGTATTTGTTCTTGCTGATTATCTTGATACATTTGTGGTGCCAGTTTCCGTGTAGTGTGTTCATTGCAAATGAACTCGCTGGGCAGAATGAAGAGCACATGGCAAGTACTTTTGTCTTGGTCCTCGTCATCGCAGTCCATTCTCGTCGAAGTCGGTAGTGAATCTGAAGAGACTCTAGGGGCCAGATTCACGAAGATACTTACGAATGTTTTTCTTCTTAGCGCCTTCGTAGTGGCTATGTTGGTATTCAGGTAGCCACACTAAGAAGGAAAACCTTCGTAAGTTTGCTCCATCAGCTAAGTGTGATGTCGACCACTCATAGCTTTACGTAAAATGGATATAACTCAATTTTACCAAGTGGGGGTCCACGACCTCTTTCTACTACACAATTTGGCTGTGTTACAATAAGTTATATATATATATATATATATATATATATATAATATATATATATATATATATATATATATATATATATATATATATATATATATATATAAAGTTTGTGAGGGTACCACCTCTGGTGCCAATGTGGGGACCCATAGCCTCGGAGAAGAAAATAAAAAGTATTCAGAGGAGACCTTGTGGTTTCTCACTGAACACTAATATTATCTTCTCCTACCACCCCCATTCTTTTGTATGTACACATATATATTTACTTTATTTGAACTTTGTTACAAAAAAGGAGTTACATATGGGTTACAAAGATGGTTATCATAGGTTGTCGAGTTCCTCCAGCTCCTCAGATGGTGGGCAGGAACCCTGGATGCAGTGCGCGTTTCCCCTCTGTATCGCCACACTGAGGCGCTGGAAAAGAAAGCTTGCAGCTCTTGGGTCCCTTGTTGTTTCAATGAGCCTAGAACCCAGTTCCTTCAAAAAACTGGTAGCACTTTTACCCCAGGCGCCGAGTGTCTCAGAAGCAATGGGAACAAAACTGTAGTGGTGATCCAGTTCTCTATACTTACGGGATTTGGCTGCTTCCCTGAGGGTGGCAGCGCCACCTGGTTGTGCAACACTGAGGTTAATGTAGGTGTTAGCCAGGGTTGATACGCACGTGTAGTCCCATACCAACTGCTTGCCATTCTTCCAGGGGTTCACTGTGATACCATCCGGGCGACCAATAAGAGCATCAGAGTTACGGGGCGTTAGGTAACGGGGCTCTCTTTCAGCTTGGCATCCAGCTGTGGTGAGGCTCCTCTTGATGATGTCGATAACTTCACTGAGCCTCGAGTGCCATCCCCCTGTGCTTTGGCAGAGTAGGCCATGGTGGCCGTACCTGTCAGCCACCACCTCGCCGCAAATACACCTATATCTGGTGTGGATTGGGGCAGCAAGACGGAGGGCCACAGCAATTCGGAGGGCGTGTGGTGTGAGACGCGTGCCAGTTGCCGACATTGGGGTTGCTAACAGGAAATCCCCTGCATGTGGTGCTGCTACTGCTGTGAGGCGAGCAATGTCGTGTTGTGTTGTTGCAGCACCCAGGCACTCTGCAGCAACTTGGTCTACAATGGGGCCATCCCAGCTGGATTGCTTGTGGGCTTTCGGGGATGGTGGTTGAGGTGATTGGCCTGCACGAGAGGCCCACTCTGTGGCACAGCGTGTAAAATTGGGATCACGTACACCTGCCTGCTAATGTAAGTGGGCAGGTAGAATTTCCTTCACAAGGTCGTCGGATGCTGATAAGGAGGACAGGAAGGCTGGAACAGCGATTTGCGTTGCTGTTCGAACTCCGAGGCCCCCAAGTCTTACGGGAAGAGAGGCTTGTTTCCACTGTAGGTCATCGAGAGAAAGGTTAAGGGCTTTTTCTAGCATTGATTTCAGTAACCGGTCATACTCACTTAGTTTTTGGCTACTGTAAGATGGTCAACACCTCAGAAAGTAGGTTAACCTGGGGAGGGACAGACATCTGGTGATGAGGTAGAGTGCATCATGAGCATCAATATCCTCAATCCTCCCATCCATCCTCTTAAGGTCGGCGATTTTCTTATCAAGGGCCTCATCGATGGCTTTCAACCCCAGGGGAGCTCCTAGGAGTGTGCTGTCTTCAGGTTTAGTTTTATGGATATTTGGCAGAAGACCCTCTATTCTCTCTACGATGCCCTGGTTGGAACATATTATCTATCTATCTATCTATCTATATATATATATATATATATATATATATATATATATATATATATATATATATAATATATATATATATATATATATTATATATATATATGTATATATATATATATATATATATATATATATATATATATATATATATATATATATATATATATATATAAAAGAAGGTACATTGGGTTTGTGAGGATGCATAGCATGGTCTTTACATTCTTGCAAAGCCACTAGTACGCGCAGCGTTTCGGGCAGGTCCTTAACCTAACAGATATTTTTATGAAGGTAAATTCTAGCAAAATTTATAAAACGTTAACAGGTACATGGCAAGAAAGAGAGATTAGTAGGTATATTAAAGCACATCAGTAGCTGTGATTGATTGCATTGACAGCTTGATTTGTAATTTAACAAAAATTAATAGGCACAATACAGCATTTTGATAGCACATATAAGACGACAACAGTGATCACAATGGTAAAGTTGTTTGGATTAGGTACATAAAAATTGGAGGATTGGGTAGCACTAGATACAGTGCAATTTTAAAGCACAAGATAGGAAACTATGAAGATGAAATTAGGCCCTTTTTGGTTTTGTTTTAATGGGGCAAATATAGAATAAATATAGTCAAATATAGGAAGGCAAATATAGGAATAAAAATGAGGCAAATATAGAATTTTGAATAAAGCACAAGGTAGGAAACTATGAAGATGAAATTAGGAACTTTATGGTTTTGTTTTTGAATCAGGCAAAAGTTGGATAGCTTTTCAACTCATTGGGGAGTGAGTTCCATAGACTAGGTCCCTTTATTTGCATAATGTTAACACAGATTAAGTTTGACTCTGGGGATATCAAAGCTGTAAAAATATTGACGCAGTTATTTAAATAAAAAATAAAATGAAAGAAATATTACTGGTTGTTACGAACCCGGATCCAGCGTCCGAGCAAGGAGCAGTAACAACTACGCCATCTGTGGGTCAGCTCCCGAAACCCCGCCAAACGAACGACGACACCGGATGAGGACGACGAATATCGGCCACAAGGGCCAGTTTCCAGTCCTGTGCAGCTCACAACACAGCCGCTCCTGACCTCTGGTGAGGTGGTGCTCCGACGACAGCGCCATCTATGGACTGGATACGTCAGGTGTTTGCGCCCGAGCCCGTAAGTGAGATGTATTAGTGTCCCGGTTATTGATGACGTGTCTGCTTACAGAGCCGACCTGGGACCACTGTGATGGAAGTGGAGTCAGTCTACCCGAGGCAGCCAGTCTCCATACTGTGAAGTTTGCTGCAGCTGTTGTGACGTCGTCCCCCCGGAAGAACACTGTGGTGTGTTAGCCTGCCAGTGGAGTGGCAGTGAAAGGATTTACCCGGGACCGACTGTTGGAGACGATAATCCACTGGGGTATTGAGGACAGGAGGGTGATTTGTGATATCACACGAGACTCCTGTCTAGGGCGTACCCCTTTTATCGTTCGTGGAGTGGCCGTACCAGCCTTGGTGGCTCAGTACCTGCCAGCAGACCAGCTGGACGTGTGGTTGACGGCCTCCACGACGGTGCCCCCAGTGGACCTGTGTTTTGGCTGACCTGTGGCCAGGGTAGGCTCGGCATTCTCAGAGGACACGTCTTGAGGCCACGAAGAAAGCACCGCGGACTCAGCACCTAGCTTCTTGATCAAGAGACTTCAGCAGAAGACTAGATTGTGCATGATCCCCTTGTAAAGTGTTAAGACCCCTCCCCCTTGTGTACTCTTTTATTCTATATATTTAATCGGTGATGGTGAACATTATAATATTAAGTTCTTAACTTTCTTTCCCTACTCCCTTTTAAGTTACTTGCGTCACGGATCTCATCCCTTGATAGCCACTACTGGCTTGGGAACGGATACATATCTCTTCCTCTAACAACATCAGAGTGAGAACCCCGTTGCGTCCCGAGAGGGCCGTAACACTGGTTTATTTTTACTCTTTTTTTTTGTAGATATATACAAGAGTTGTTACATTCTTGTACAGCCCCTAGTACGCGTAGCGTTTCGGGCAGGTTCCTGGAATACGATCCCCACCGCGAAGAATCGTTTTTACAACCAAGTACTCATTTTACTGTTGAGTTAAAAAGAGGCTACAGTTAAGGATTTGTGCCCAGTAAATCCTCCCCGGCCAGGATACGAACCCATGACAATCATTTTGTACTGTACAGTGTATCCAAAGAAGGGAAAAAATTAAGACATAATGCACAATTTAATGAATAATTCAAAAGAAATATGACTATTACATATCAACATGAAATCTTAATGATCCATGGTTAACATTATTTAATAAAGATAATACAGGTAATAATATAAGGATAATTTAACATCTTTATAACTGATTTTTTATTAAGAAACTTCGGTATACACAGCAATGTGCTGCTACCTTATTCTATATGGAAGATTACACAGTGCAGATAAAAAAAAACTAGCTATAAGTTCATCTAATACTCCCATTTCACAGTATGGTTAGGCATACATGAAATCAAGGGAGAAAATACCAGCCTCCATACAAAAAAACAATCAACTCTGACTAAACAACAACTTCACGATTTTCACAAGAGGTAAGCACTGAATCATGGAAACATTATGTTATAATTACTCTTACCAGTTTCTACAAGACTCCTCTCAAACAATGGATTTTTTTTAACATGCTTAGGTATACACAGTAATGTGCTGCTTCCCTATTATGTTTGAAGGACCACACAGGGTAGATGAAAAACCAGCTGCAAGCTCATCCAACATCCCCAACTCACAGGATGGCCAGTCATACAGGGAATCAGGAGAGAACAAATATTTAAGGCTGATCTATTAGCCCCCACTGGCAAAATCTGGGTGCAGCACAAGAATATCTTCCAATATTCCTGAGTGAATGAAATAATTACAGAGCTCAAAGTACCTCATACCATTTAGTATGAAGTCACTAATAAAAGGGCAATCACAGATATACTGTTGGAGACTATGTCCTCTCAAGTAGGATTGAAAACGGACGTTTTTTCACCCAGAGGGTTATAAACCCATAGAACCGCCTACCCGCTGAAGCCGTAAATGCCAAAACCCAGCTAAACAATATCATTAAGACAATTGGTAGGCCCTTTAACAAGCAACCGGCTTTCTGTCCTCGTTGAGCCGCCCAAGATAGTTATTGGCCTTTGGGTAAATTTAGGTAAATATATACGTAAATAAATACCATCGCTTCTCAAATCTTGGGAGCGACAATAGAAACCATACACTATCTCTTAGAATTACGTAGGTAAACAAAAAATGTAACATATTTGTATACTACAATGTCGGTGCTGACTGTACAAGTTGAAAAAACATAGTTTTAATTCGAAATGTACTAATTTTATAAGAAAATTCGATGTAAATAAGTCGCAAGTGGTCACGGATAAGCTCCGATATCCGAGCGTCGTGATTGGCTACAGCTGTAAGATGAAAAATGATACCTTCTCTCTGATTGGCCAAATTAAAGCCTAGTGATATCTAGCGAGACCTAAGTGAACTATTTAGAAATCTTTGTCTTAGGAACCTTCGTAGAAAACCTACTTACGAAGAAATACATGGAGCTTCGTGAATCTAAGTCCCATGAATAACTAAAATATTTATTCAAACTTAAACTAATTTATTCACTTAAACCAATACAAAACAGCAGCATTTACACACATTGAATTAAAATTGATGATTGTTGTGGGAATTTCCCACAGAGGATAACAATTATCAAATGTCCCAAACATGGATTGTTATCTCATGCAACAGTTTACAAACAATGAATTCACTATGATTATGTTGGGTAAATGTGCTTATCTTACAATAAAAGGAAGTAATTTTTTTAATTTATATCTAAACACTTAAAAAATCAATCGTATGCCTTCTTCCTCTTGTTTTTTTCGTGAAAACTAAAATAAATAATTTGTGAAAGTTAAAGTGCATCTTTCTCCTAATCTTCCTGGTAGTTAGGTATAAAGAAAACGTGATACGGATGTCAGTGTGCCTGAATTGGATACCAAGTCACATTGGCATAGATGCTAATGAAAAGGCAGACTCACTAGCAAAAACTGCCAATGCTCTACCTGTTGTACAGGTTCAAATACCTCCAAGTTTCTCACAGATTAAGGAGCAAATCAAGAAGAAAATATTCTCAACTATCAAAAGTCGGCACAGAGCCAAAGTAGCGGAAGGAAGATCCACCACGATATGGTACGAACAAGCTACTGGTTACTCCTCTTTCAAGCCTGACAAAAAGATATCCAGAGACATTGCAGTAGCCATACACAGACTCAGACTTGGTTACAAGTGCTGCTGAGAGGTAATGAATCCAATAGTTAAAGAGTGTCACATCTGTGAAACAGAAGCAGAGGCGCCACTATTGCACTACTTACTGGAATGTGAAGCTACTGAAGGCCTGCGCATCAAACTCAACATTAATCCAACGACAGCAGCTGCATTAGATGCACATTCCACTGCGACTACAATGATTATAAAAGCCGTTGAGGAATGGGACTCACTAGTGAGCATTCTGCATCTACATCCGCCACCAAGATAATGTTAATAAAACAAAACTAAAACACAAGCGATAAATAAACAGGGAAAAAAAGAGGAATCCCCTCCTCCATTTTAAACTTAGACCCAAATATCACAGAAACAAAGTTATCGCGAATAACCGAACTCAATTACGTGCTCACCATAGCCCTTGCTTCATGGACACTTCGTTCTGAGTAGCTAAATCTGAAATAACAACAACACAGGATGTCAGTGGTGATGAGGGACCAGCTGACGTCGCC